>NC_141150.1:86812427-86819927 GCF_053477565.2 Lygodium microphyllum | reverse complement strand
AATAACATTAAGAACTTACTAAACTAAACCAACTAAACTAGCTCTAACTAACTAATTATTTAAAGTTAACTCCCAGTTAATTATCTAACTAAACTAATCTATACTATATCCACAAATAAAAAATCAAAATAACATAAGAAAATAACTAACTAACTTACTAATACAATCCTACTAAAATAACCATGAACAATTAAACAAAAAATAAGTAAAACTTACTATTTAAGTATCTCACTAAACTATCTCACTAAGTAATCTAAGATAAGTAACTAAACAATCAATAAAAAAGAATAATAAAATTAAACAAATCGTAAAGAAAATTAAATAAAAATTTGGAATAACATAAAAAACTAAATAAACTAACTAAACTAAACTAACTTACCATTCTCTAATCAATTTAACTAATTAAACTAACTTACAATTCAAAGTAAACTAAAACAAAAAATTAAACTAATCCTAAACTTTATCTACTAACTAACTAAACTAACTTATAAATTAAAGTAAACTGAAACAAAAAAATAAACTAACCCTAAACATTTATATGTACTAACTTACTAACTTACTAATCTAATCAACTAACCACAAACAAAAAACCTACTAACTTACTAAACCAAAACAACAAAATTAAACCAATCGTAAACTAAACTAAACTAACTAATCTAAAGTAACTAATTAAACTAACTAATATAAAAAACTTACTAATCTAAATAAATAAACACGAAAAACACACACACACATACACCCTACGAATGGGAAAATAATTTGAATACTCTCTCTCTCTCTCTCTCACTTACACACACACACACACACTCTCTCTCTCTCTAACTATATATATTAACTAACTAAATATATTAAGTAACATCATATATTAAATAACTACTATCTAGCTCCTCTCTCTCTCTCTCTCTCTCTCTCTCTCTCTCTCTCTCTCTCTCTCTCTCTCTCTCTCTCTCTCTCTCTCGATTGTTGGACTACCACAATCTGTTGCCTGTGTCAGACGACCATGGACTATCATTGACTGCAAAGACAGTCCGCCTAACTCTTGGGACTGTAGGGCTGTCGGACTGCCAAACATGCCTAATTTCCATTGACTGCATGCAATGATGCGAACCTAATGAATGTCAGATGAGAGAGAGAGAGAGGGACCCAATGACTGCGTCTCTCTCTCTCTCTCTCTCTCTCTCTCTCTCTCTCTCTCTCTCTTCGCGGGACTATCGGATTGCCATAGTCTGCTTGTGTCAGACTGTTGGATTGTTGGGACAGTCTGCCTAACTGCTTGCCTAACTGCCAAATAGTTCGCCTAACTGCCAAACACGCAGGACACTGACGCTAACCAATGACTACAATGATGCTGACCCAATGACTGTTGGATGAGAGAGAGAGAGGGACTACGCGGCAGTTGACTACAGGACTGGAGACTTCGTGCTAGATTGGATTTTGTGCAAACTAGAGACTGCGGGACTAGAGACTGTCGGACTGGATAGAGAGAGAGAGAGAGAGAGAGAGAGAGAGAGAGAGAGAGAGAGAGAGAGAGAGAGAGAGAGAGAGAGAGAGAGAGGACTAACCTACCTGCTGCCTGCTCTTGACCCTCTGCACATTGCTGATCCTCCTGCCTGCTCATGTGTCCTCCTGTTTTGCTCCTGCATGCTACTAGTGAGAGTGAGAGTGAGAGTGAGAGGAGGAGGTGGTGGAAAGAGACCACGTTTCTCTCTACCCCCAATCATGTGAGAGATAAATGGCAACTTACGTTTCTCTTTGCCCCCAATCATATGAGAAATTAATGGCACATAGGTTTGGTTTGGGAGGTAGGTTTGGGAGCTCCCTGGTGCTTCGACACCTTCCGGAACTTGTAGCTCAAATAATAATGTAGTATAGATGCTGTGTTTGTGGTTTCTTCATCAACCTTGACCATCTTGTGTTTATTGACCTCCTCCAATGCCTCTACCAATCCAGAGAATGCCTCATTTGGCTGATCATTTTGCAATTCATTTCCTGTCTCAAATGGGCCGCATAGAATAGTATGCCACTCCACCTTCACCATTGTAGTGGCATGGGAGATAGTGACTTGGAAGGGATCTTCCACGGGGCTTTCAGTGTGGACCTCTGCAAACAGTGTGGTTAGTACATCTTGCACCATTGTAGCTTCATGGGATATGTCTTGCAAGGGGACCTCCACATGACGTTTAGTATGGCCCTCTGCACGATGAATTCACAATTAGCAACATATTCTTCATTCAAAATGTTATTATAGATAGTACTCTTGAGGCACATTAGTTCATCAGTGTTTATGGTTGGCACATCCTCCAACATTATAGGTTGATAATCAAAAATTGTATCCCCCTCTACAAAAATACAGACCATTCTTATTGGCATTGTATTGTGGAAAAAAAACCCTAGTAGTTATGCTTGTTTATCGATAGCTACCATGTCCGTGGGCATAACTAGTCTGTGTTCTTATATTCTTTCCTTCCCTACACAGGGACACATATCACTACTAACATCGTATAATGATAGAATGTTTTAAAGTCCCGATGTCATCCAATCACAGCACATGCAGATTTCATGAGCATCGTTTCTTTACCTCTCTCTGCGCATGACCCATGTCTGATGTCACCTCAAATCCAAGACCTTCAGTTCTTCCACCCTCTACACAATTTAAAAAAATCTTGTTACTTTGGTGATGAATAAGAATTATGTGCCTTCACATCATGAGTTTTGTGCAAAAGCAAGCTTACCATCTTGGTGCTTTGTAATACATGTGTCAATTCGATGTGATGTTGTATCCTTGTTTATTGCCTCACTACTTCTCATCATTATCATGTATCTCTCTATAGCAGTGTGTAAAGTAACACTCTCCATTGCAAGATCTGGAAGAACTTGTTGTATCCTTCTATCCATGCCAATGACACGGACCTCCTCGGTGGTGCCTTCCATTGCAATCTACTCTTTAGTGGTATCAATCAAAGGGCCTACATGGTTTGGTAGTTATGATTCATAGTCAATGAAATATTTTCACTACAGAGACGTAATAGATGTCTTGGCTGTAGTACTTCAAAACATCAAACCTTTTGGGCGTGCACAAACCAAATTAATTGGTGACAAGGGCCTTTGCTTGGCCTCTCTTCAACAATATTAGATATGTGCTTTCTCTTCTGTTTTCTTTTTCCAAAAACCGCACTACTAGAATCAGTTTCTTGTGAACCCATCATAGTCTGTTTACTAGGAGACAACAAAGTGTAGTATACTCCTAAGAATGCAGCTCATTTTACTTACTATGCCTCTGGATCCTTGCATCGCTTGTGTTTGCTTTTTCCTTGAATATTTTTAGTACAAACCCTTCTCCTTGGAGGGCTATTCACCTTCTGGATAGTTAAGAAAAATAGGGTATTTTTGATATTCCTCCTCATCCCACTCTTGCTCTATCTAGTAATCCTCATACATGCACTAATCATCCTTTAGGTTTGTCGAGTCCTCACATTCTCCCGGTAGAGTTTGTATGGCCCCCCTCTCCATTTTCTCACACATGAGCTTGACTTGCAAAGTCACCATTACATTTCTAGAATCGATTGGTAAGATAGCACCTACAGACATGCTATTAAAGAATGATATTGTGAACTATCTGTACAAAAGCCTCCAAGCTGCCAATTTCATTAACTTCTATGACTTTATATCTTTATTTGGCTTGAAATCATGGAAGACAATGTGAAACATTTACTCTCTATGTTTTCTCTTTATCTCTTGTGTGTATTGGAAGAAAAATCATGTTCCATTTGAATGTTATAGTAGTATTGCCAACTCAAAAGCAATTTATTTCCGCCATCTTGCAACATGGCCTAAAAGGTCTATTGTCTTACACAACTTTGAAATAGTGCATTTCCATCTACTAGAATCAAAGTTATGTCATTTAATACTAATTCATCAAACTTACGATGAACATAATTTAGACAAACAAGAATAACCTACGTTCAGGCATGCCCATCAATGTTCAAATTTTCATGTCAGAAATCTCCATGGCCTGTGATCTGCCTCATTTAGCTTTGAGAATGCTAATGTGTATACTCTCTCTTCGTTCAATACACCCCCATCTTGGAGCCCCACTTCAAGCATGAGACAATTTTACATTGACAAAAACATTGTTACTCTAGACCAATGTAGTTTGAGTACACATAAATGGCACCTACAAGGAGGTAGCAATTTACTGATACCACTTCTCTTCAAGGAGGCTTGGGTATGCAACTCTTAGCAAATGTCAAGTTTTCTTGATGTGCTTTTCATTAACACCATAGAATGCTTCATCCCACTTGGTTCTAAACTTAGAGTTAGAGAGCTGTGTCCATTTCTATTCAATTGGTCACACCACCATATCATACTCATCCTAACTTGGCAATTAAAAGGACAACACACATCATTGCAAATTTAGGAAAAAATGCATCAAGAAAAACATTGTTAAGTTAGCTTGAAGAACTATCTACCTTCCACATGACGTGGGCAAGTGCAATCAATGGGGCCCTGTACCATGCGGGAATGGATGCCGACTTTCTGTGCACTTGTATCCATGCCTTTGTCTCATTAATTAACTTGTCAAAAATAGTTGCATGGTCAGCCTCCCCTAGCATCCTTGCTTTGCAAACAAGGTCTTGAGCCTAACACACTAACAATCAGGACTTTGGATAGACTTCTATTGTTTCAAAAAGCTGCAACCCACTTCGGCGACAGTCTCTCACCTTGTCTCTCAACACTCCACGCTAACTAACCAAGCATCCTCCTCTCTAACCCAAGAAAGCAAGAACACAAGACTAGCTCGAGTTATAGTGAACTCACCTAACTAACCTTCTTGCATTTGATGACTGGAAGGCTCGAAGATAGCTCCATGACCACAATCAACATAATCCAAGGCTCAAAGATGGCTCCATGACCACAATCAATACAATCCAATGCCGTCACTCCTTTGCATCCACAACCAAGCACATCAATAAGTCGAAGAGCTAGTAGAGAAGAGGAGAAAAGCAAGACGATGGCAAAGAGCTTCACCTTCCCTTAGTCCCTCGCTCAACACACCTCTCACTCTCTCCCTCTTAGTCACTCTCAACACAATGGAAGCAAGATAATAGAATGAAAAGATAGAATAGAAAGCTTGAGTAGTCACACCGATAGAGCTTACGCAACATGGATGTGCCAAAAGGGGTGAATACAACTGAGACCTCCCACCCTTATATAGACTAAGAATTAAGGTTAGGGTTAGAGTTTGCGCCCCTTTTACATTTTTTTTAAAGGGTTTGCACTCCTTTTTTATTTAGGATTTGTGCCTTTTTTGTGTTTGTGTTTAAGGTTTGCGCCCCTTTCTTGGGCATCCTACCCACTTTGTGGGCTCTAGGCCAATCAATCCTCATTATATGCTTGAACCTTAGTCTAATTAGACCAAGCCTAATATATTCTAATCACAAATACATGTGTGCAATCCATGCAACACTTGTAGGTGCAAAAAATATGGGTGGTAAATACAATGTGCAGAGGAGTGAGTCTGGGCTCTCACAAATTAATACATCCATGATAATGTGGTGATATCCATAAAGTACAAATATAATCCAAGTGCCAAAAAATAATGCACTGAAGCTCCACAAAAATAATATCCACCAAAAATAGTAACTGGCACTTCTACTTTTGTAGTCTTGAGAAAAAACTATTAACACAAGGTTTGGATATACAAGGTATGGACAAACCCCTTTTGTGCCAGCCTTCCACATTCTATATTAGAGTCTCATGCATATTTCATCATCCACGTGCCCTTTAGTGAACAAAGGTAATCTGAGCATATGAGAATATGGTCCATTGCATACCTGTTTATATGAGATATAAATGACAAAATCTCCCCCTCTGCCACACTTGTCACTTTCACAAGGCAACAATCAATGCACACATGTTGCCTCGTGTTATTTGGAAAGGATGTTGCAAACAATCAATTGTGTTAACGATGACGTAAGAAAAAAACACATTGCAAAATGTTAAGATCCTATGATTTAGGGCCACTCACATGTGTGTATCTCATTCATGCATGCTGTGAGCCAATGGTTACCATTGCCCAAACATAAAACATGAAATTTGGCAAAAAGGCCCAATTTCGGTGCTATTGAATTCTACCTCAAAGTCCTTATGCTTCTTTATCCAATTAGGGTCCCACCTTATTTCTAATCATATCATCAACCTCCTTGCACTGATACCTTGGAGTCTCTAATGATATTATGAATATACCCATCCTTCTAACGTACCAATTGTTGAAAAAGGTATCTAAGAGTTGCTTGTACCTCGATGTGAGTTGTCTAATTGTAGGCATGGAAACCAAATGACATAATGGGATGGGTGGCAATGGGGTGGACCATGAAGTAATTAATGTCCACATCAATGTAAAGAAATAAAAACCATAATCTAAATCATGTCACCATCTCTTACAAGCACTCATCATCAATGTTTCCAACTTGTCTTCCATGCATGCTTACACAATACATTTATTGCAAGTGATTGTGGGAGTGGTCTTGCCCGTCATTTCATTGGCCTCTGTCTTGTGCTCCTTTTCAGGTCTTTATGTTTGCTTCTTCTTGCTTTGTGTGCGGCCACACCCTTATTGTGCACTAAAGGACTCAATGCTTTGATGGTCGTCACTTTCCTCATCAATATCACTCTTCGATACTACGAGCTTTCTCTTGTCCTTCTTTGTTTGTGTCATCGAAGCATTCCCACCTTCTCTTGATATAACTCCTTCCCCACATGCAATTGCAACGGCTACTTGTAGCTCCAACGGATGCGGAAGTCAATGATTGTGTTTGTGTTGCTCTTCCCCTTGCTCTTGGAGGGCAACTCCCCCCTTGTGATTGCATGCTACTAGTGACAATAGCCTGATGTCCTGCTCTAGGTTGTGCAAGCAAGTCAGAGTCCTTTGGGAGACTCATCCGATCATCACTCTTTTTCCTTCAAACAATGATCCAAAATAGGGTAAGATGGGGGAGATAGAGCGGCCGTAACAAAAATCAAGAGAGGGGATGCTTACCATTTGTTCCATTAGCCATCACAAAATTGTATTTTCCTCAGCGTTAATCTCAGTACTACCTTTGCAATGGGCATTCGCACCTCTTTGATGCATGATGGTGACAAGACTTCCCACTCGTCCAAGGAGCAATCTTGGCAAGGGGAATGTTTGTCGAATTAAACCTTCTACAATTCTTTCATCACCCTTGAAAAGGGTGACATGATCTTGTCTTTTGAAATCCGATTTGGCCATGATAGAGAATCTTAGGGTTACTTCTTGCAGATATCGATTTCCTGCCATCAAATACCAATTGCGATTTTATATATTTATATATGCAAGAAGTAACCCTAAGATGCTCTATCATGGCCACATCGGATTTCAAAAGACAAGATCATGTCACCCTTTTCAAGGGAGATGAAAGAATTGTAGAAGGTTTAATCCGACAAACATTCCCCTTGCCAAGCTTGCTCCTTGGACGAGTG